>NC_056727.1:193017641-193027641 GCF_019279795.1 Protopterus annectens
GTGTCACATTATATATTTCCTACTGGATAATGATCTGATATGTGGAAATTAATTGTAGACTACTGTCTGTATCGCACATGTCAGTGAGGGCTGCCAATATGTAGTAATGGCATACACATCAGTGTCAGACATCTGTCTGTCAACACAGTCATCCTACTGCATAGCTAGTTGACAAGCTGATGTCTGTCAGTCCCTGTACAGATGTGCAGATGTTAGGTATCCAACTTGGATACATACTGGCAACCTATGCTTGACTGACACCGACATGTCTGCCCAGCTGTGTTATAACTGGCACAGATAGGACACAACACTCTGTATGTACCACATGCCACGAGTACCTCCACTACACTACCACAGTCAACAGAGCATGGTTGGGTACAGGTCTCCAACACAGACACTAACCATGTTTTGTAATACATGTTGCATACATGTCATCTGAAGCACCTCACCGGCTATTTGCAGGAGGCACCCAGAGGATTGGCTGATGCATGTCACTCTCACCCTGAGGGTCATTACAGTGGTGGCTGTAGGTAGATTGCCTGCTGGCACATGGCAGGTGGCATGATACCACTGTACACACATCCCCTACACTTCCCATCTCTCCATGGATAATAGCCAGGTACACACTTATGACCACCTGCAACGATGCACCTCAGTACTGACAAATGTGTACGTGTGCATTACTGATGATATAAGTGTCTGTGCGTTAGTATACCTGTAGTTGAGAATACCCCGAGGCCCTTCACACCCACCGCAACACCCATTGCCATAGTTAGATGTGGCTGCTGCTGTACTGGACATTACATGTACCTTGTTACACTCTTCTCCCTAAAGGCTACCTGAGCCTTGCAGTACTAACACAACACTGTTGTACAAATGGGTTGATATGCATGGGATACCCACTGACTTCTGACAAATGTGTGTATGTGTTCATGTGTGTGTGTATATATATGTAGGGTACAGTATTCTGAGGCCACATACTCCTATTACAATACACATTGCCACACAGTATTAGTGTATAGTGATGTTGCTGCCCATAGGAGAGTCATGACAATGCATCACCCTACTATGCTTGTGGCATGTGCATTAGATGCATATCCCTATAGTAGCACTCTTGGGATGGACAAGGGGTTGTATTGAAGTCCTGGTCAATGTGTGATGGTGGGTATGTCAGAGTGTCATCATGGGTTCCAGGGCATACAATATCCACAGTGGGGTGTGGGTGCTGGGTATACTGTCATTGTACTGTGGTACCCCCAGTATATGTCCCATATACCACTGTATGGTGACCACTGTCACCATCAACCATACAGGTAACTGATAACACTATCCAGCCCAGTTATGCATGTGCTGTGCGCAGCCTACCTGTAACACATTGGACACACTGACAAGTTAGCACTGATAGGCCATGTCTCTTGGATGTGTGTCTGCCTGTTATGTGTTTGTTACTGTGTACATGATGGCATGTCACACTATGTATTGTCCATATACAACCATTACATCCCCCATTACCATACTGTACATGCCTGGGGATGTTCTGCATGTAACATATAACCTGGAACACACCTCATCCTAAACACTGTGTGGTGTGTGCAACTAAAGCCACACACATCAGTAGCACTACATACCTAGATAGTGGTCTAGTCCTAGTGTTGCCAAGTAAGAGTGTGCATGCATGTAGAGGGATCTACTTCAGGTTGCTGAATGTACATGTCCCAGGGGGTCATCTGTCCATGTGGCACAGGCAGTAACTGTTATACAGACCTGTGACATGTGTTCAACTGTACCCAGGATATGGCACAGCCATGTTGTCACCACAGTGCCATACCCCTTGTGAGAAATGACATACTCCTGCTTACACATGTACACCTACAACACAAATGGATAACATTATGGAGATCACGATCACACATTGTTACTAACAGCTATAATGCATCATGACTGGACAGCTACACTACCTGACATGTAAGCATGAAACATTACTGCTGACAACATGTTACACAGCAGTACACTGGTACACTGTAGTACAGTCACTGTGTGCATTAGAACCATATTATCCTGTCCCTGCATTGATGTTATGGATAACAGGGATGTGGCACAGGTATCATCATATGCACAGGGTGTGTTGTTGGTTTGCCAGAAACCTAGGGTGGGCCATTTGTTTGACACCATGTGTGTGAGTGAGGGGTGTAAGTTACTGATATGGGCATGGTGATGTGGTGTGTGTCGGTATGGGGTTGCTCTAGGTGTGTTTGTATAGTGTGTGCGTATGCATGCACACAGTTCTGTCATGTGGCTGCCCTATACAGTTGTTTCTTGGACAGCTGCAAACCATACCTGGCAAAGGTGTGCAGTTGACCGCCTCTGACCATGGACACGTGGACTGTGCCTGCCAGGGGTTCCATGGGCATATCCAGGTACAGGACTTGATATGATGATGATGTATGTCTGCTGGAACCAGGTCCCTGCTGGGACTGGCCAGGGTCACGTGCACGTGGCCTGCTTTGGTGTGGTGTGGACAGCACCACCCCTGCAGTGCTGGGGCTGGTACTGCCACTACAGGAGTGGCTTGGTATCCTTGCATGCCCACGTCAACCTCCAGATGTTGGTGTTGCTGGCCTATGTCCACGCAGACATTTATCCACTCCCTGAACATGTTCTAGCATGGACAATCCACGGTCGATGAGGCCCACCATCTCACCCAACCATCTATCCATGACCTCTGTATAATCACGGAGGGCACCTGCAAGATCATGGATGTTGTCACTTACAGATGAAAAAACAGCCCTCTGCAGTCTCAGACCCTGTCTGGTGTACAGTTCCATATGTGCCTGCGCCCCATGAGAGCCTGAAACATGCATCTGGTGGTACCAGATGTGGCACTTCTGCCAGGGGTACTATGACCATCAGCCCTCCCATGAGCACCCCAGTACATCTGCCTGTGCGATGCCATGCCAGACATTTGGATATGCCTGCTGTGTCCAGACACAACAGCCATAGATACCACACTGGCTTGTGCACTGCCACCAACCACCAACTGTCCCTCTGCTGCAGCCACTGGTGATGGGGTATTTATAGGCACTGTGACTCTGTGGGGGATGGGGTGGATAACAGGGGGATGTCAAACAATAGCACAGTTTCAGCCTCTGACAACCCTGCCTGTGCCTCGACACACCTATCATCATTTTTAGTGGCTGTATGGACACCAACCTCAGATTGCATGCAGGAGGGACCCTGACCCACCTCATCACCTGTGAGGGGAAAACAAGAAATGCACTTTAAGACCTGTACGTCATTGCTTAACAGTACACACACACACACACACACACACACACACACACACTCACACACACACACACACACACACACACACACACACGGACATTCCACCATAATAACTACCTGTCCCTGAGTTTACAGACTGTCCCAAGTTTATTCATGTAAGTTCCCCATCCTGCATCACACTTGGAAACATACACTCATTAATACCAATCATTAACGTGTCATTCTTCTAATTACTTAGACAATTGTTCACAAAACATGACCTGCTACTCCATTTCCTTTTTGACTTGATTGGATTAGGTTTTACAAGGACTCACTGCTGTCATCCAGTGTTCACCCTGGGTATATCCGGACATTGTGAGCATGTCCTCCATATATTAGGGACTACTACGGTCACTCAATAATGTCACACACTAGGGTGTCACATGTAACTATTGCTCAGTAGATGCAAGATCTGTTGCTCAATCAACTTATTATGTGGAGAACAGTAATATATGATTACACTCCCTGGTGTTGTCTAGTAATTCCCAATGCATCTGTAGTGCTGCATACATGGGTAGTCTTTCACCTTTCTGCTGATTGCAGTTTTAACAGCATGCCTGGTGTCTAGTTTCCCTCCCAATGCATGCTCCATGCTACAGACCTTATTATACTATCAGCTGTCCTGAAATTACATATCAGACAAGTATTCCTGGTGTCACATGTGTCAGTCCATGTCCATGTACTACACGATTCCAAAGGGAAGTACTGATGTATGAACAACCCCACAATCACACATGTGCATACATGGACACCCACACAAACATGCACATACATACACACACACATCCTACATGCAACACCCCCCACTCCACCAGATTGCACTTACAGACAAAATAACCCCCCACGCACACACACACCTACAGGTAAGGTTGCACAAAGATAGTAAACACAGACCTCCCATTACCCATCTGTCAACATGTATAACATATGGTACTCAACAGCATGCAGTGCAGCTATATTCAATCCATGCTAGCAACAGTATACATGTGTGTGATGCATGGGCTGTGTTAGTAGGTGTTGCCCCCTTCCCCTGGAAAAAACTGCACCCATGTACACAGTATTGCTGTGCAGCTGTTCTGCACCCTGCCACATACTGTGCGGCATACCTCACAGGTGTACACACCATTGCTGAATGTGTATTACTGTGTCAGTTATGTCTGCTCTAATGTGTTTGTCTGACACATACCTGGGATGATATGTGGACAGATGTCATTTGTGAATGCCTGATGTCTGATTTACAGATGTCATCATCAGCGGTGCATGTATGACCAATACAATAATACTACACTGACAACTGTCCAACCTTACCATGGCTATGAGGAGTGCACACACCCATATTGATATGATGCCCTCTTCCTTGATATGCCATGGGACCACATTACTGCATATGTTTACATTACATGAGCATGATATGTGACATATGTCCTGTACAATCAAATGCAGTGTTTAACAAATGTGTTAGTTGTGCTGATGCTCACTGAGATGCATACAGTCTGTGGGTGCATATGTGTGCATGCCCTTATCATGACAGTTTGTTGCACCTACTGTTATGTGTACTAAAGCAGTCAGTATTCCTGGCAGGGATATACTAGCATGGGCCATCTGCATTTGCCAGTATATGGTCAGTCTGCCCTACACATGTCCCCCAACTCTTCATGATTGTAAGATCAACTCATGTGCACATCCCTTGGAGTTCACACACTGCCGTCACTATTGCTGTGGAGTCAGGGTTACATCTGACACAGTTCCTGACCCTGACTGTGTGCAGACACAGCCATTCACAGCATCCTGTGGATCCCTGCTGCAGTGCACTAGTGTGTCATGATGACACCCCCTCCCCACCTTCAGCCTTTTTGCAGATGCTTGGCAACTATTGCTTACACATGTCAGTTTGCAGTGTCCCAAACACTGAACACCACATGTAACAGCCTAGTCCCAGCTAATGAATGGCAAACATACAGGTGTACACTGGCACCGACATGGTACAGATGGGGTTGGTGGGCCTGAGGTGGGGTGTATCTTACGTAATACTGTCTGCAGGTTTCCAATGTGGTCATGGTACACCAACTGATGACTTTTGGGGGCCTCTTCTGTTCTGCATACACTACCTGTAGAGGCCTAGCCTGTCACATCTGATTGCCCTAACACATAGGCCACACATTTGCAGAGTCCAGGCAATTGCTAACACGGGTACTGCACAGGCAGTACTTGCTAGACATTCCTGCAACCCCCTCAGTGTTGTGGCATGTTACTAGGCAGCCTGCATGACCAGTTTGCTACATGCATCATCATCTGTTTATTTCCTGCAGCAGTCCTGTCACAAACATGACTGCACTGTTTGCCATGGTATATGCATTGGTGAGGTATGGCTACATGTCCATCTCATGGGTGCTACCTGTTGGGTATGGGGCCCACGCCATGTCATGTAAGATGTGTGCAAGTTACGGCTGCTTCTGTTTCAGGTAAGTGTGCACATTTGATGGCCAAATGTCTTGGACAGCAGACCAATACTTGGTGCGACACTGGGGACGTGTACTTGCTGGAAGGTGCATTTCCATGACATATGCATGCAGTCAGTACCTCAACAGCTGTTTCCACTATATTTTATCTGGAGTGTGTGCACACATATGCTTCCAATGTTTGTGAAGGTATGTATTCCCCATATTTGCTGCCCTAACCTACAATTCCATATTACACACTCATTGCTCATGTTGGGACCACATTGCAGGTTTTAAGGGTTGTGGACTACAGTATTATGATATGATGTAGTTTAGATCTGTATCAGTTGCCATTGTAATACTGGTATATACACTGTTGCAGCACTGTATAAGGGTGATGTTTCACACATGTCCCTACTCTAGGCCATTTGTCCCACCATTATGTTTATCTCTGTGGACACATTTTGCAATGGCAGGATGTTAGTTATATTGCAGTAGTCTGACATACCCGTCAGATATACCATCATGGTCACCACTGTGATGCAGTGCAGTTAACAGCAACAATATGTAAACATGTATAGCATGCATTATGGGTAGGTGTGTTAAATGTGTGCATGGAATATACCATAGCCATAACATGACCAGTGTATTGGCAAGCCTGAACAAAAATCATACTCACCAGTTACAGGCTACAGCCTTAGAGGTATACCAGAGGGACCTACATAAGTGTGTGAGAGATGTGATGTCAGTAGCCACAGCTGTGGCATTGGTACAGGGCAGGTGCAGCATTACAATACATTAACAGTACAAGTCTACAATGCTACAGCTTATGCACATTTGTTTATTACTACTATGCAGCAACAGACTATATATATGTCATCTCACATATGCATGAGCTACCTGTACAGATGTGGATGGATATGCAACAGTGGTCTACTGATGTGCCCTGTGGCCTTACCTGCATGCTCCTCTGCCAGTGTGTGGGTAGCCACCACCTCCACTATACTCTCTGCCAGTTGTGTGTGTGGGTGGGCAAGTGCCATGAGGCTGCCAAGGAGCTCCTCAACATGTGTTGGGGGATGGGTGGCATGATCCCCCCTGTTGCGAGGTGATCCCCCCAGACTGCAGCAGCACACCAACGGCATTGTGAAGTAAGTCACTGCAATGATGCTGGACCTGCTCATAAGTGCGGTTATGCAGGCCATCATTGACCCTGTGGACAAGATCGTTCCACAGGACGGTCTGCTCCTGCTTCTCATGGGCTGTTCTTTTGCTCAACACCTGGTACTGCTGTACCAGGTGTGTGATGATGACCTCATTTTCATCCACTGAATAGACAGGTAATCTGCCATGCGACATCTTGCCTGAAAGACATAAAGATGGAAACAGGTCTGAGCAACTCATACAGCAAGGTTACCATAGTTCTTAAAACACATCTCTGTCTCCTCCCCACTATATCTGCGACAACAATCTGATCACACAACTCAGTAGGTATGGCTACAGCATACCTACCATTGGGACATATATCGCATTGTACCACACTTTGTGCTATGTGTTTGTAGCCATGTTCCCTGTGGGGACACTATTATTGCTGGCCTGTTACAGACAATTTCATTTGCATGCCATTGTAAGGGCCACTATTGTTACATATATGCATGTGATCTGTTTGCTGTGTGATTGCTGCACATCTTTTGTTATGTGTTATTGGGGATATCTATGCATGCTGTTGGACATGATCCAGGAATGCGTGGACTATTGCTACTCACATATGTTCTATAACAGTGACACAATAACATGTTTAAGGAACAGTTGCCAGCAGAACCACCTCTCCCACCTCATCTGCCCATGTTACCAGGCCACATCACATGTGGGACCCACCCTGGGGCCTCCTCATCTACTGGTCCTGCACTACCTTCAGGTGGAATCACCTCAGGGGATGGTGCCTCCCGGGGGCATACACAGACATGATCCTGTCACATGAGGTCAGGTCCGAGGTCTGTTGCATAGGGAGCTCCACAGAGACTTGGGGGATGTGCTACAGAACCTTGAGGCCCTCAGTACATACTCACAGGGTTCACATGCTCCTCCTGCTCATCCTCCAGCTCAGGCACCTTCAGGCCTGTGAAGCTGATGTTGTGACTGGCAATGTGTGGGGGCCTTGTTCCCATTTTTTTCATATGGGGGCTCATTGGGCTTCCACATTGCAGATGGCACTAACCATCCAGGGTGTTTACCCACCACATGTGTCTTATAACACCCCTGTAGGCTGTCTTCTCTATCTACTAACCCAACCCACCTCCACAAATATACCTGCTATCCTTCCCCAAATTCCCAATCCCACATTCACAGACAAGGACAATGTGGTCCCAACAAGGGGTTCACATGTGACATAACCGTCCATGTTGCACACACTTACTGCTGTATATATATGTGTGTTTTAATATGTGTGATGTTCACTCAGACATAGTATGCAGCACTGTGATGCAAAACTAGAGGGTATGTATTTATATGCATGTGTGTGTGTGTGTGTGTGTGTGTGTGTGTGTGTGTGTGTGTGTGTGTGTGTGTGTGTTTGTATATATGTATATGAGGTACATTCAGACATCAGGTCCACACTCTCTAACTCTCCTTCCTGCACAGCTGCACTGTTCTGCCTTGCTACAACACAGATAGGTGCCACATGTGGACACAGCCTAACATTAGGGGGGTATGTATAGGGACAGATTGCAGTTAAGCCTATTACACACCTATGGCATTTCAGCATGCTACATCACATGTTAGCTTGAGTGGTGGGCTCTGGAACCCACATGTCCATCATAATGGCATTCATTACTTCTACCACCAGCTATTGGCCACAGTAATATATATGTTTTCCATTACAAAACACACACTATGATGGCTTACATCTTGTCAGTCAGTGCTGCTCTGCACAGTTGATGGGTATGGCCCACTACTCACAGCGACAGACACTATTGTCCATAGCAGTTGTTCAGCTGGACATCATTACAACAACACCTGATGACACATATAAGTCATTCCACATCATCTATACCATTATTATGGATCAAGTACTACAGTCAGTTACATGCATATATACTTCACATACATGTTGTGGGAGTGAAATCTGTTCTAGATAGTTTGCTGGATTTTTTTTGTGTTGTTTTTTTTTTTTTTTTTGCTTTGCCTTTAGCTTTCTTTCACTCACTCTATCTATTTCTCTCTCTCTCTATCTCTATCTCATTCTCTCTCCAGTAAATAGATTGCCAAAGTGGTTGGAAAGACCTTCTACATAGCCCACCTCATCACGAAGGGTTTCACATCTAGATCAAGAGAGGTAATTGTGCCCCTTTATTCATCCCTCATCAGGCCCATCATAGAATACAATGCCCCTTTTGGGATGTACCTTACCCGACACCTGCAGCAATTAGAAAGACCCCAAAAGTATCTCACCAAGAGGATCAAGGGTCTCAAACAGATGCCATATGCTGCTCGGTTAAAAAAACTCCAGCTCTACTCAGTTGCATACCGCCTACTTCGAGGCGATCTATGCCTGACATACAAAGCTATGTCAAATCCAGAATTAATGGACATGCTCCACCTCAGTAAATCTAAATCCCTTAGAGCCACACTGAGGGACTTGAACCTCAGCACAGAAATAAATAAAACTTGCTGGAGGGACAGGTTCATAACCCAGAGGCTCCCTTCGCTCTGGAATAGAATTCCAGTTCATGTGAGGCAGAGCACCTCACTGAATCTCTTCAAGAAGAATCTCGATAGGTGGATGGGAGATTGTAGGTTTGTCCCAGGGATTACTCCCGTGTCACTATTAGACAGAGGCACAGTAAACTAAACCTTAAAAAGGGCACAGTATACTCAAATCAAGGGGTGGCGTAAGCCAAACAGAATCGGGCTAGGCTTATAATTGCCCGAGGGCAGATAGCCTAGTATGAACCTATGAACCTATGAGCTGCTTTGAATAGATTGCAGCATGGATTTTGTAGGTGATGGCCTCTGCATTAGTCAGTATCCTCCACTTGCTATCTGCATGCAGCATGCTGTGTAGTACTTCCAATTAACATTGTCATGGCAACCCACTACTATAAATCCCTATATCATATGGGCATGGTCCATTTACCTTTCCTGTATGGTGGACATCCTTCCTGTGTGTGGGCAGCATATTACAGACAGCAGGTAGCAATACCTCTTACAAGAGGAATTGTAGACTCAGGCCAGCTACA